>NC_084825.1:38387576-38423895 GCF_958449725.1 Rosa rugosa
TAACAATCTAAAGCCCTAGGTCCAAACACTTGGCCCAAATGACAAAGTGAAAGCCCAGTCCAATAAAAAAACTTAGGCCCAAAGGGTAGCCCCAGAAGAAAGGCCCAACGCATGGCCAGCTGGAATGGATGAGACAAGCCTAGCCACCATCTCCACCGTGAACAGTATTCTGGGCAGCTCTGCCAGACCTCGCCGCCCCGATCCATGCCGCAGATCGTCGCGCCCTGCCCGCGCAGTCTCCACGCAGTAACAAACCGCTCCAGCACCGAACCCAGCATCCCACGAAGCGCACCAAACCTGGAGAAGGCAGACACCATGCACCACCCGCCAGATCTTCCTCCCCCCGCAGCCGCGAGTTCGGAAGACCCCACGCCGATGCCCACCGACTCTGCACATAGCACCAAACACCCAGAGATCACACCAGAAACTTGCCGTCGAGCCATCCAGCCAAACCACGAATCAAAGAACTCTCTCCAGGATTCCCCGAGCGCATAGCATTCAATTACCCGTCCGGCAGCAGCCCAAAGAGCGGCGAGGCGAAACCAGCACCGGCCCGAGCGCCGCCGGACGAGAAGAAATTCTCAAACCCTAGACTCTGTCGTCCGGGTTTTGTGGAGCAGAATTAAACTTTGGGTTTCTCGTTGAAAAATCATATATTAATATTCTGTTATTGGTTCAAGTTATAGTTGAATTATTTGTTGAAAAACTATTTATTTGATAGATTTCTAATAGTGGGACTCACTCCAAAATTGACTATGCAGGCCACCTCAAGACCACATCATAAAACATAGGCCATATATGAGCCACGTCAACGAGTTAAATGATTCAATTGTTGGAAGACTAACAAATTGGACCTATTAGATCAAAATGTAAAGTGCAGGGGTATTCTTGATGAAATTAGAAATTTAGAGACTAAATTGATTTTGGACCCAAACTACGTAGTAGTCAGTATTTAGCCCTTTTTTTTTTTAAACTTCTTTGTTAAATCAAATGCAAAATCAAGCACAAATTTTGTGGTTTGAGGGCCATCAATCATCTATAACCCAATCTTCTTCTTTTATAGAATTAAAAAAAAAAATCTTCCATTCAATTTCAATTCTACCATCGATCGTAGAAACAAATAAAATTCGGATGTTTCCCAACTTCTAAAGAAACAAAGAAAAATGGGAAGAGAGAGAGAGGCAGAGATAGAAGAAGAAGAAGAGAATTAACAAAGTAAAATAAAAAATAATTGAAAAATAGTTTTTTTGTGTAAAATATTATTATAACCCCATAAAATACTGCACCACATGTGATCAATTTTAACAAAAAGTTACAAAAAATTAAACCGATGTATCAAATTGATTTGTTTTTAAAACTTTAGATATCATTTTGATCACTTTTGAAAGTTGGGTATCGAGTTGATTTGTTTTTAAAAATTTAGGTATCATTTTGATCACTTTTGAAAGTTGGGTATCATTTTGTCCGGTGGAGAAAAGTTTTGACCCTAGTGGTGGGTTTTACTTTTTTTTTAATGTCATTTCTAATTCTTTCGGTGGTTTTTTTTTTAAAAATTTGTTCAAAATTAACAAAATAATGTCCCTAGCAACATTCCTTTGGTGTGTGATAGTGTTGGGCAAGAAAATTGGCTATAGGCAATTTGAGAATTTTAAAAAAGATACCAAAAGTAATGTAATAAGAAGAGATCATCATACTAAAACCCTTAAAAAAAAAAAAAAAAAAAAAAAGAGGCCAGATGATTTGTTGGGCATTATTCAAATTGTCTAAGGGCAAAATCAGAAGTTCAAAAATTTAACCAACTATGAACAGTAACAGCGCCTCGCTTTATATATAAAGATAACATGTAACCCACGAGTCATGATCTTTCTTCTCAATATATTACTAGTCCTCTAGCTAGGAGAAGCCGCCATTACCATTTTCTTTTAAGTTGAGATCGTTCCCAGTCGGGGTGAATCCGGTTTCCGAAACTTGTTTATCGAATCAACTTATTCACATAATCTTCAATAAACGGGGAACGAGTGAAACTTATGAGAGTTTGAGGCCATGACATTGCAATTCTTCTACCATAAGATTGGAATCATAGATCATCTATCTTATATTGATTGTCATGAGAAAGTTTTGTTTAAGAATAAAAGAACATTTGTTTAACAATGGCAAGAATTACAAATATGAGAATGATAGGTAGTGGAAATAGTTTTTCCATTCTAGTTCTCAGTAGAACCTCTAGTTACGGTCTATCATCGTTGTGAAATTTATGAGTCGAAAGTGCTCAACCTTTAACCACAAACGATGCTCATGTTCTCGGACTACAACGATAGCTAACTAATCCTGAGTGTCAAATACAACCTCACAATCAACATTAAGAAGAATTACTTCACCTCCTTCCACAATGTCTTCAAAACAGTCAAACCATGTGTAAGGATAATTCACCATCATGTTAATAACAAGAAAACACCGAAAATAGAACATAGTCATTGAGAGTAATGCCGTAAAAATGGTACATTAACACTATCAATTCGTTTCTAGACCCTAACTCAAAATAGTAGAGACTTATTAAACCTAATTGTCACATAATTTAAAGAAAAAATGAAAAAAAAAAAATGTTTATAAAGAGGTGGTATGTCATGACTGATGATCATTACAGAGGTGGTATGTCATGATCATGATTTATGAGATAATCTGTAATGTAAAACTTAATGCCTTTATCATATATACAAACTCGAACGTTTTTTGGTGATCCTTTCCTCATCAATGTTGCTTATCTTCTCCTTAAAACAAGCAGAAATCTCGATATCTTTGTCTGAGTGTGAACTAGAACTATCAATTTCCCCACATTGCAAGGCAAAACTTTAATAATTTTAGAAAGATTATATCTTTAACATAAATCATCACATCTCAAACCCCATGATTTTATGCAATAAAAAAAAAATCACAAGATACTTTGATTGCTATGATAGCATATCTAGCTTCCTCTCTCAATCTCACCATCATGTCTCATCATTTCCATTTTGATTGCTACAAAAAAGATTCTATTCTTCAATAAAACAATTTTTCCAAAAAAAAAAGAAAGAAAAGAAAATTAAAATCATAACCGAACAATCCACCGCCCTCCGAGAGAGACAAGTTGCCGTTAATTAATTTTCTGATAAAACCATCCAATCATCAACCACCGCGAAGTTCAGTAACCCCCCAGCAATAAATTCCCTGTCATTTTCACTCCCTAAATTTCACAGAGAATTATTATTATTATTCCCGGCGTTGCTTCTACCACACTCTCTCTCTCTCTCCCACTCTCACCAAATCCAACTTTTCTCTGTAATTATATGCTTTAATTCTGTGGACTTTGTTCAATTCGGTAGTCATTGATCGTCGGAAGTCGTTTTCGGTCAGAGATGGAGTTAGAGCAATCCCGGCCGCTCAATCCGGCCATGACCTTCGACGAGGTCTCCCTGGAGCGCAGCAAGAGCTTCGTCAAGGCCTTACAGGTTCCATTCTCCCACGCTTCCATTCAAGTTTTTATGTTTGTGCGAGGCTGAGAGTCTGCGATTGGATCTGATAAGTATTTCGTTTTTTTTTGATTGATTTGATTCGTTCTGGTTTACGCATTTCGTAGTTTGATTGAATTTGATGCTTGTTCGGTAAATCTTGGCTTTGAAATCGTTGAATCTACGCGGTTTCGAGTCGTGCTTGGTTGTTAATGCCTTGTGATGTGTAGGTGATGCTCTTTATTTTTGGTAAATGATTGGAAATAGAGGCCGTAAATTGGCTTTAGGTAGCTGTAGTTAATTGATTGCTTGGTGAAGCTTTTTGTTGTTGCTACTTTTGTGGCTTACTGGCTCTCATTTTCAATTGGCATGATTGTGCTGCTTGATGAGGAAAGCGTTGAGTTTTTATGACGGTGGGATCCTTGTGTTGTGTTTATTTCAGGAGCTCAAGAACTTGAGGCCTCAGCTTTACTCTGCTGCGGAATATTGTGAAAAGTCGTATCTTCATAGCGAGCAGAAACAAATGTAAGGATTTTTTTTTTTTGTTTCGTTTGATGTGATTCTTCTTGATGCATATGAAAATATTTAGTTTCTTATTCTGAAGGGGTGTTTTGTTGCCAAACTGTTATAAGATGTGTCCCGTGATGAGTGTACAGTAGCAGATCCTACTAGTAATGTACAGTATGTTTTGAGTGCTTACCTGGGTTTAGAGTATCCCTGAATTGCTGCATCTTAGAGTGGATATAGCGGGATTTAATGAAAGGAAAATCACTTGAATAATGTCGATGTGTACTTGGTTTAAATTTGGTATACAGATGAACTAAAATGCACGACAAAGCATTTGTCATGGGCCCTTCTTATCTTGCTATCGATGTGGAATCTTGTTAATGAGAGATGTGTGGCATCTGCACAAATTGGCAAGAAGACACATGTTGTAACATGTCGTGCATATCTGCATGTTTTAACCATGCCTTGCATTTTCTTTCTCGAATTTACAAGGATTGTAATATAAATACCTCTTGCTGAAGTTCATTACAAAAATTGGTAACAGGGTACTGGATAACCTGAAAGATTATGCTGTGCGAGCCCTTGTTAATGCTGTTGATCACCTTGGCACTGTGGCCTACAAGTTAACTGACCTTCTTGACCAGCAAACCTTAGATGTTTCAACCATGGACCTGAAAGTTACTTGCCTAAACCAGGCGAGTTTTAGCATTCGTGCATGTTAGAATAGAAAGAATATCAAATGGATATAACTAAATGAACTATCTTTCTTATACTTAGAAACTTCTTACATGCAAAACATTCATGGATAAAGAAGGTTCGAGGCAGCAGCAGCTGTTGTCATTCTTCCCAAGACATCACAAGCACTACATTTTACCCAGTAAGGCCAAATATTATTAACTAATAGCTGCAGTTACCATGTTTACAACAAGATTTTTGCATTTATATTATTTTTTGTCCTTGTTGCTAGATTCTGTCAATAAGAAGGTACATTTCAGTCCACACGTACAGACTGATACTCGGCAACATGCTTATCAAGCAAGACCACATGTTCAACCGTCAAGTATGTTATTTTCCAATTGGGGATATTTTCCTCCTAAGTTTCAGTTTGGTCCTTGTGATTTTGTAGTTTATAATGTGGATTTTACACTTTTATTGTAAATCAGTAATAACTTTGGTTTTGGTACAATGTGCAACATTTAGGTGCCACTGCAGCAAAAACTCTTTCCTGGCATTTAGCTTCAGAAACAAAATCAACCTTGAAGGGGGCTTCGCATGGTCTGGCTAGGTAATCCATAAGATTGAAAGGAAATATAGCATATGTTCTGTGTTGGTAATAATTCCTTTTCTGTTTGTTTTCACTTGCTCATGATGATCTAATAAGACAATATTTCTGGATATTTTCCTTTATGCAGTTCTGCAGACACAAAAGTTTCTGTAAATACTTCTGGCACTTTCCAGCTTTTAGGTATGTAGAGTTGGAAAGTCTAATCATCTTATCACGTAGTCACGCTTCAGTGAACTATAAAATGAAGTTGTCCTTGAGAAATAATAGCTCCTTCTAATGAATGTAGATAATGAGGGGAGCGCCACTACGAAATCCTCGGGTGCTCACCTGCAGTTACCAAGTCGAGTTCCTGGTTCTGAACCATTTGTTGCTGGACATAGGGTAAGTATGCTTTGCCCCCAATATGTCCATGAGTAAAGTGAGGAGGGGAAATTTAAAGGTTTACTTTTCTCTTGCAGGATGCGGTGGATGGTTACAGGCCACTAGGGGCGGCCAGGTCATTTGACAACCAAAATCGACAGATCGTGCGAGTTCCTGTTCGCAGCAAAAGTCTGTTATCAGCTTTTTTTGTCAAACAGAAAAGCACAAAGCTGAAGACTGGGTCCGTCTCCTGAAACCTTTTTAAAACAAGTTAAGACCCGACTACCTGATCATCCCACGCTATGTGGGTCAAATTGCCTGTAAATCCCTCCAATGTGTTTTGGCTTCAAGCTTTTTTGTTGACCATTCGTTATTCAATAGCTTGGAATCAAAATTCTTTTTCCCACTCTATGGCGCCTTACACTAGGCTGCTTAATAATGAACAGAATTGTGCACAGATGTCCAGTAATGAAGTAGTTGTTGAGGAATGTCTGGTTTATGGATTATTGCATTAGTTTCTGCTTCCATGTTGATTTGTCTTCTGAATCATTCGGGTAAATGTCACTGTTAATCTTTTCTTAGCTGATGAGGAACATTTTCATGACAAACTCTTTCATCAAAATAATGAAATTCTAGGCTAATTATATTTGCTCTCGGAGTCTCTGTAATCAAGTATTATTACAAAATAAGCTTTTGGCTGCAACAACTTTTCTCTATCGTATTTCGTACTACAGCTGCATATTGTTCAAGCACAAAAATGAACAATTTCATAAAAAAATAAAAATTAAAAATTAAAAACACGAAAGTGTTAAAGTAAAATGACAATTGGAAATTGGTCTACTCATTTCATTTCATAGTCCCTTTATATAGGGATAGAATTACAACGGAAATATCGATTACATTAATGATACTAAATGCTGATTGATCCGTAATTGTGCTGATTGATGGTAATCACTGATTCCTTGATTCCCTCTCCGTCAGTTGCTTTGATGAAGGCACACAATATGTTTTTCCTTTAACACTCCCCCTTGTGCCAAGTCAAAGCGAAATGGTGCATGAGTTGTTGCCTCACTAAAAACCTTGCCAAGTAACAATAAAAACCCTGTGGGACAAAAAATACGCCTTGGTCGAAGGAAAAGAGCACAACGCACCTTTTACATTTGAGGATGACATGTGTGTGTTAGACTCCCCCTGACGTCTACACCTCCCCCTGATACTTACATTAATCAGGGGAGCTTGGAAAGTCTTCGCATTCCTATGCTTTTCACATGTTTCTCAAATATGGCCTTAGGCAATGATTTGGTGAACAAATCTACCATATTCTCCTCAAATCTTACTTGATTCACTTGAATCTTGAGGAGGGCCTGTTGTTGCTGATTGTAGAAAAACTTTGGTGATATGTGTTTTGTATTATCACCCTTGATATGCCCTAGCTTCATCTGTTCGATGCAAGCTGCATTATCTTTATTAATGCAAGTAGGCTCTTCAGTGGTAGAACTCAAACCACTAGTCCCTCGAATATGTGTGATGATAGCTCTTAACCGTACACACTCACGAACCGCCTCATGTAGAGTGATGATCTCTGAGTGGTTCGAGGAGGTAGCCACAAGGGTTTGCTTGGTTGATCTCCAAGATATCGTCGTGTTCCCACTGGTAAATACATAACCAGTTTGGGAACGACCTTTATGTGGGTCAGAGAGATACCCAGTATCAGCAAAACCAACCAAAACGTCATTTGGCGTTTCGGTGTAGGGAGTGGCGCTTTCGCCATCAACATTTCCTTTAGGGATTGCAGTTCCATCTGCGGTCCCTCTCGTCTCTCTGTAGGGAAAGAATAGTCCCAAGTCAATGGTTTCTTTTAGGTATCGAAAAATGTTCTTGATACCATTCCAGTGACGCTGCGTTGGCGCTGAGCTAAATCTAGCTAACAAGTTCACTGAGAATGTAATGTCTAGTCGAGTATATTGGGCTAAGTACAATAATGCGCCTATTGCACTTAGATAGGGAATTTCAGCTCCCAACACCTCTTCGTCATCTTCCTTTGGACGAAATGGATCTTTCCTTGCATCCAAGCTTCGACCGATCATGGGAGTGCTAGCAGGATGCGCTTTGTCCATGTTATATCGCCTGACTTTTGGACATACGCAGAATGGTGGATTAGTATTCCACAAACTCGGTGTTCTAGTTCAAGGCCTAGATAGAATCGAGTTTTCCCAAGATCCTTCATCTCAAATTCGGATTTCAAGTAGCTCGCGGTTTCTCTTATTTCATCAAGAGTACCTATTATGTTCATATCATCGACATATACAGCTACAATTGCAAATCCGGAACTTGTTTTCTTTATGAATACGCAGGGGCATACTTCATCGTTCTTATATCCCTTCCCAATCAAGTAGTCACTTAGACGGGTATACCACATCCGCCCGGATTGTTTCATTT
The DNA here is from genome assembly GCF_958449725.1 of Rosa rugosa. Lineage (NCBI taxonomy): Eukaryota > Viridiplantae > Streptophyta > Magnoliopsida > Rosales > Rosaceae > Rosa > Rosa rugosa. Next base: position 38,395,653 of record NC_084825.1, read on the forward strand.
CGTAAAGTGAGCGTTTCAACTTAATTGCAAACGCACTCCGTGGTTTAGAGTCACTTGACTTGGGTAATGTAAGGCCATCAGGCACTTTCATATATATCTCTGAATCTAGATCCCCATAGAGATATGTAGTAACCACATCCATGAGCTGCATTTCCAGTCCTTAGGAAATTACTAAGCTAACTAAGTAGCGGAACGTTATCACATCCATTATGGGAGAGTATGTCTCCTCGTAGTCCATTCCAGGGCGTTGTGAGAAACCTTGCGCCACAAGGTGAGCCTTGTACCTCAGGACTTCATTCTTCTCATTACGCTTTCTGACAAAGGCCCATTTATGTCCTACAGGCTTTACACTTGGTGGGGTTAGCACTACCGGACCAAATACCTGTCTCTTTGTCAGAGAATCTAATTCTGCCTGGATTGCATTTTTCCATTTAGGCCAATCTGCTCTTTGTTGACATTTTGCAACAGAGCGTGGTTCGATATCATTGTGCTCTATGATTCCTTGAGCGACAGTATATATCATCAATGTGTATGGAAGATCTTTCTATCAACTCATACGCACTCTCATAATCCTTTGAGATTTCTTTGTTCTCTGGAATCATTTTAAACATCGGAGCGTCCTCCAGTATTGATTCATGGACATAACTATAATCAGAGACAATCTCATGAGAGGGATTCTATACATTGATGATTGGTTTGTGCCTTACTCGCCCTCTTCTTCCTTGGGTGAGTGTCAATCGAACCAAGTGGCCTCCCCCTCTTCCTTGGGGAGCCACGGCCTCAACCACACCTCCACTAAGTGTGGTTGCAGTGCCTCTATCTGCGGCACCGTGCCCCTTGTTGGGGACTTCTAACCTTGCAGGCACATTTGCAGCTGGTATATGTGATCTCGTCACTTTTACGATATCAGTAAACACATCAGGCATCGAATCTGCTACGTTCTAAAGATCGATTATTCTTTTCACTTCACTTTCACTTTGTGAAGTGCGGGGATCAAAATGAGACAGAGTGGGGACAAACCACGACAATTCCTGTCGTTCCCTTGGAAAATCCTTTTTCCTATCTCCCCCTAACGACGGGAAGACTGTCTCATCAAAGTGACAATCCTAAAATCTAGCGGTAAAGAGATCGCCTGTCAAGGGTTCCCAAATAGCGGATAATTGTTGGGGATTCGTATCCAACATAAATACTTAATCGTCTCTGAGGACCTATTTTGGTGCGCTGTGGGTGCGCAATAGGTACATATACTGCGTAACCAAATATGCGTAAGTATTAAATGTCAGGCTCATATCCAGTTACCAACTGGTACGCAAAAAATGGTTGGCTAGCAGTGGGTCTGAAACGAGTAAGTAAAGCTGCGTGCAATATTGCATAACCCCATGCAGATATAGGCAGCTTGGTGCGCATAACCAATGCCCTTGCCACCATCTGTAGCCTTTTGATGGTGGCTTCTGCGAGACCATTTTGTGTATGCACATGGGGTACAGGATGCTCTACATCGATCCCAATAGACATGCAATATTCATCAAATGCTTTTGATGTAAACTCTTCAGCGTTATCAAGCCTTATAGACTTGATAGGGTGATCAGGGTGGTGTGCCCTTAAACGTATAATCTGTGCTAGGAGTTTTGCAGCATTTCTTGTGGACACTAAAGCGACATGTGACCAGTGTGTCGAAGTATCCACCAGAACCATAAAGTACTTAAAATGGTCCGCATTCTGGATGGATAGGTCCACAGATATGTCCTTGTATCCTTTATAAGAATGTAATGTTTTATGTTATATCTTTAGCATAGGGAGGTCTCGATCCTGTTTTTGCTAAAGAGCAGGCTTTGCAAAACGAGTGATGTGCCTTTGAGATAGTCAATGAGGCATAATGGGAGGGAGGTAGTGCTTCTGGTACTTCAGAAGGCAATGACTGCATTTGAGCAATACTAGAACCGACACCTTGCAGTGTGACGGATTTTTGTCCCATTTTATTTTTCACTCGAAAGAAGGGATGTCCATATGAGTTCTTTAAAATATGGATCATCATGTCACGACCGGGGTGCCCTAGGCGGTCATGCCAAAGCCTGTATGAGTCAGAGTCCCATATTTCATTGTTGGTGACAATATAGGATTCAATGATCCGAATCGTAGTGAGGTACAGTCCACTAGATTGACTCATAAGTTTCTCTAAAATGTGTTTCCTTCCACATTCATTAGAGGTAATATAAAAGTATTCAGTTCCATTCTCACAGTTTGTTTTTACATGATAACCGTTGGCACGAATATCTTTGAAACTTTAACAAGGTTCGATTAGCTCTTGGTGCATACAGGGCGTCTTGGACTTTAAATATATCTCAGATTCTTTAGAGTATTTCTATTTTAGTAGAATGATAATCTTTTCATTCTAATAATAATTTTTTCTCTAGATGTATTGCTTTACATCTTTATATTGCAATTTCGAACCATGTAAATATGTGTAGTAAATAAATTTGAATAAATTTGCTTCAGAATAAAATTCAAAATTTATTAATAAGCCAACGATAATCAAATCAAGGTCTTGTTCTAATTCATCAAACCAGTATTGAAATAAACTTTAAGACCAAGTAATAGTCTAATTAAAAATGAGGCATTATGCCTTCACAACTGTCTTTGGAAAATAAAATGAATAAAGCAGATCAGTCAAGATTGAGAGCATCCATTGACTTAGCAAGTTCCTCTTTGCCATTGAAGTCTGCAATTGTAAGGTTGACGTCTAGGTCATGACCTCCTTCTTCCATATAGTGAGCCTCTTGTTCTTTAGACTCTCTATACCTCTTGTAATTGGCTGCTACTCTGTTACTTGCTTGGCAGTTCTTGTACCAATGCCCAATGAATCCACACCGGTTCATTGTCAACTCTTTCCTTTTGCATCTTGTTTCCACGATCCCCATGTCCCTTTCCACGTGGTGCATTGTTGCCACGTGGGTACGGATCAGTACGTCTAAACCCCTTTGCATTGGAGTTCTTACCACCTTTCATTTTTCCATAATTAGCCTCGGGAATGTTCTTTGTCCCAGTGGGCCTGGCATTGTTTTTCAAGAGAACCTCTTTATGTCTCTCAGCCACTTGCAGTAGGCTGATCAGCTTATTGAAGGTTGTGATTCTTTTGTTGTCATACTCCAGCCTATACTGGTCCGCTAGTATAAGCGCTGAAGTAGGAAAGGTGGAAAGAGTCTTGTAGATCATATCATCTTCTGTGATTTCCCTTCCACAGAAATTGAGACGTGCCTTTAGGCGCAACATGTCCTTGTTGAAGTCATTGACCCTTTTGTAGTCAAGCAAGCGGATTCCATTCCACTGAACAGCCAGTTCTAGGAGCAAAGTGTCATGAATGTTCCCAAAACGTCCCTTAAGGGCATCCCACAGTTCTTTGGGTGTCTTCAACTGAAGGTACTCCCAGCGTAGGCTAGGATCAATATGTCGCCTAAGAAACATTAAGGCATTTGCTTTCACCTTGTTAGATAGTTCATCATCTTTGGGGTCGGTAATGGTGGCAGTGTAGTCTTTTGCCACAAAGGCAGTTTCCATATCGGAAACCCAACGATGGTACTCAAGTCCTTCTGAGTCCAAGATGTCAAATTCAGGTTGAGTTGGATCAGCCATCTACATAAACAAGAGAGAAGAAATAAATTACGCAGTCATAAAGACATCCACGTGAATTATTTTCCAAACGTATGAATTAGATTTCAAGACCAAGATTCGTAATGGTCACATTTTTTTTTTTACGATGCTATGTGAAAATACTTTATCACAGTAAGTGTGTATGGATAATGCGCATGAATTTTCATTATCATGGCAAAACGGATTTTATATGTTGCATTCTAAAAATTAATCATAGCATATTTAAACATAGCATATATAAAAATAAACTACATGCCATGCTCAAATTTCACAAATACACAACAAATTATATACTACACATAATAATAGCAAGAATATATCATGCATAAAATAAAATGTAAACAATAGCATAATACAAAGCATGCGTAGGCATAATTTATATAAGCGTAAATAAAAATAAAAACATGCTCAAAATTTCATAATAAAATATAAACAATAAAATATAAAGCATGCTTAAACATAATTATAAATCATGCGTAAATATAATCATATAAAACATAAATAATAAGGCATGCTCAAAAATCCTAATTAAATATACCATAGTATGAAATTAAATAAATAAAAGAAAGGGTCAATGATAAAAGAGGTCATTTTAAAGTGCTTTATTATAATTCAGGATACACAAATGTCCCCATGATAATTAAGGTCACTTCCTCACAACCTACCATTAGAGTTACATTTAATTACAAAACTGCCATCGAAAGCTCTCACTCTCTCCCTTCAGCCCATCTGAACCTCTCTCTCTCTCTATCTTCTTCTTCTTCTTCTTGAAATAGAACGCCTCATTGCACTTGACGAACTCGAGGCCGATGAAGGCGTGCTTGCCGGTGCCGTCCTCCATCTTAAGGACGAAGTAGCGCGACGAGTCAAGCATGGTCTGGACGGAGATCGTTGGAGTTTGGATCCTCAAGTCGGATCTCGTGCTGGTCCTTGCACGACACTACCCGGACCCGACTCGTCCAACTCTTGTCGGACTTGAGCCACTCGCCGCAATTGTACCCGCTGGATGTCGACCGCGGCGGGGTTTTTTACACGGCTACCTCGCGCACCAGCAGCAACTTCAGAATCCTTGTCGCCGCCGCGATCCATCTCCCTTGTCACTGTGAGTTCTAATTTTTCAGTTTTTCAATATTATTAATCAATTTTCGCATGCTAGAATGTATCTATAATCTAGGTGCTTCTGTTTGGTAGATTACTTGCTTTGTTGCCTGATAATTTGGAGATTCTGTTTCCCATAATCGATTGAAGTAGTAGTATTGATCATATGCGAACAAATCTTCAATTTGCTTTGACGTTTATATATCTTCTGGACTACCAGTATTGTTAGTCTTGGCTACTGCCTCAAGGAGTATATGGGGTTAGAAATTGATTTTTGGTTTCATAATAGCAAACGCTGCTGCTATTTTAAGATGTCATTATGTTTGATGCTAATGGTACCTCTGCTTCATTTTTGATAAGGAAACAATATTATGTTACTTCATTGGTTCAATCTGCTTAGTACTTTATGTGGGTCATCATATTTTTTTAATCTACTGAAGAAGATGAGTTTCCTTTTTATAAATGATCAGAGTTTATCATCCAAATATAAAAGGTGAAAAATTTAGTTTAAATTAGTGTCAACTTTTAATCATGATGTAAAGATTGATCAGTTATGATTTTGTTTGCATGTAAGTAATGAAAGTTGTGATACAGAATATAGCACATCATGCATTCTTGTAACCTATTTACTGGGCTTGTCACTCATCCCCTTCCTCTTTGATTTAACTAGTAAGGAGTACATTATCTGTTAAAAGACATTGGTTTAGAGCGAAAGGAGATGGTTTTACTAGTTTCATAATCCCACCACTTAGCCCTCCCTGAATAACTTTTTTGGTTGACCCCGTTACTTTAACTAGTAGGAAGTGCATGATATCTTCAAGCAGTGCAGACATCAGCATTGCAAATCCAAAGGGTATAAAGATATGGCTGTACTAAAACTGTGAACTAAGTTTTTGCACTGCATTATATTTTTTTGATTGATCTACAATGAAACTGACTTAATCTGCTAATAATATTACAGTCATTGAATGCCTGGTTGCGAGCAATTCTTATGCACAAACTGGATCGCAGTGGCAGTGGATCAAGGTTTGTCTTTTCTAATTGTTGTATTTTTAATTGTTTTGGTTGGGCTTACATGTCATCACGGCTGTTGGTAGACTGTTGATATTGCTCCATATTGTCTCTGATAAAAATTACTTCATTCATGCAGTTGCCTCAGACCTATGAGACTAAATTCCCTACTTTACTGATGTTAATCATTGTGTTATGTTTGCCTCATTCCATCCTAAATGACCCTGCTTTACTGATGTTGGTAGCTAGGTGTCTTTCATTTCTCTTAGTTTGGGTTCTTTGTTCTTCAAATGCAATACAATTGGTTTTGTCATGACTTTCTTATGTAGTTTCTCATTTTATTTATGAGTTAGATATCATGAACAGTTGCTTAGTATTTCTAATTATACTAAGTATGCTTATTAATTTTTGTATGGATTTTTGTATGCGTGCAACTTTACAGTTACCTCCAGACCAAAGGCAAAAGCCACCTGCCCTTCCAATTCACCTGCACCTGATTTGCCCTTGATCGATTGATTGGGATTTCAATATTTTGATTTTGTAATATTGTTTCAGTTTTGTTACTTTGTGATATAGTATATGTGCAATGGAAAATCAAGATTATACTATTTCATTTACAGTTTCTTCTTTAATCCCAAAAAAAAAAAAAAAAAGTTGGTCTTGATACTCATTATGTTGGCGATCATGACTTGTGGGATTGAGTGTTTTGTTAAATTACTGCTCCTATAGCTCATAAAGTTTAGTATTCTTATTATGAAATCATATCTAGGCTAGGTCCCCTGTTACACACTTAATACACATGTCACTAACTAAGTCACTGGCCAGGCCATGTACTTAGTTAGTGAGGTCAATGGCAAAGTCACTGTTAACCTTAAGTCACTGACTATGTCACTGGTGAAGTTACTGGTCATATCACAGTCATGAATATGTCACTGATCAAGTTACTAGCTAAGTCACATTGTATGTCAGTGACCATGTCACTATTAGACACTTATACTCATGTCACTGACTAAATCACTGGCCAGGCTACTGACAGTTACTTGATTAGTGACATGATCAGTTACATAGTTAGTGACATGTGATTAACGGTGAGTTGGCTATTAACTTGTGACTTGGCTACTGACAGTTACTTGGTTAGTGACATGATCAGTTACTTAGTTAGTGACATGTTCATGATTGTGACATGGCTATTAACTTGTGACTTGGCTACTGACAGTTACTTGGTTAGTGACATGGTCAGTTACTTGGTTAGTGACATGTGATTAACAGTGACTTGGCTATTAACTTGTGACTTGGTTACTGACAGTTACTTGGTTAGTGACATGGTCAGTTACTTGGTTAGTGACTTGTGATTAATAGTGACTTGGCTATTAACTTGTGACTTGGCTACTGACAGTTACTTGGTTAGTGACATGGTCAGTTACTTAGTTAGTGACATGTGATTAACAGTGACTTGGCTATTAACTTGTGACTTGGCTACTGACAGTTACTTGGTTAGTGACATGGTCAGTTACTTGGTTAGTGACATGTGATTAACAGTGACAATGACTTGGTAAATTCAGAAGATGCCTAAAACTCGAATTGACACAAAAGATATATAAAAATAATGTTGCATTAAGAAGATATAATAGTGACACCATAAAAAGATATAAAAAAACTAATTGATTTAGTAACCTAGAGTTTACAATTGGCCAAGTCACTATCCTAAGCCCTAAACAAATTTCTAAAATTTCGTATGTCCTTGCTACTCTTCTTCATATCCTTTTTCTTCCTCGTTGGAATTTTTGCTTCTTCTTCATAATCTTCTTTTTCACTTTCTTCCCTATGTTTTCTTTAACCCGCCCCATGTCTTCTGTCTGTAGATCCTGTACAAAATTGTGAAAATGAGAAAATCGTCAGTGACTGTGACAGTTACATGTTCATGATTGTGACATGGCCAGTGACTTAACCAGTGCCCTGAATTGGATGTAACTGACATGAATATCTCAGCCTATATGCATATTTCAGCATCAAACCTAGTATATATTTAGTGTCTACTCAGTACATCAATAAAGAAAAAAAAAATGCAAAATAGGGGCTGGTTACGACAAAGAGGGTTATTTGAAGGTGTGGTCATTCAAATACTCAATTACTGAAAACAAGAATGAGTACTTTGTCTAAACAACAAACCGGACCATAGAGCCCCTGACTACCCAAGATTAATCGTGCACACAATACTATATGAAACAGCAAGAAAACTTTGAAGTGAAAGCTAAGTGTACAACTACTGTTGCAGAGAATTTAACTAAACAAGTCCAGCAGTTGCAAGTTTCATCTAATCAACCCCTTATCTAGCAGTGCAATTATATTTCTATTTAAAATAATTTGAACCATTCTATTAACGAAAGGCTGGCATGGCAATGATGATTTGTAGTAATGGGGACACAAGATTTAAGATCCAAATGTCGGTACCTAGGAATTGGTTTCACGAGAAAGTAAAAGGTTCACACTAATGCAACTACACTAACGCAGCTAAATAGTAATCCTTTCTTAAGGAAACCTGTCAAACCTTGATACACAAGAAGATTCCAATAGATTCTGGATGTCTTTCTGCACATACAAAAGAAATATAGGTGAGCTATTATCATTAGAACCATATTGGCTCAAACCAAAACGGTAAAATAAAATTAAAAAAACAACTGACCTCAATTTTGAGAGGTGCTGTCACGGGAGCATATCTCTCCACAACCTTCTCTTCTTTGTTTACCAAAAACTTGGTAAAGTTCCATTTGATGCAATTTCCAAAGAGACCACCTTTCTCCAATTTTAAGACCTTGTAAAGGGGAGCCTCATCCTATATGAGCAACATATGATAAATTAATATTTCATTGCCGAGAGCTTTTCTTTCATGGCTTAATTCCTGTTCAATTGTAAAGATTACCTTGTCAAAGATTGGAAATTCAGCTTTCAACTTCGTACATGCAACTTCCTGAATCTCCTCATTCCAGGAAACGTCTTGTCCTGCAAACTGGTTGCAAGGAAATGCCAGGATCTCAAAACCTGCCAGAAAAAGAAAACCAACGCTTCACGGATAAGAATGAAACACATGAATTAAATAATGTATGAGATTTCTGCAAGTAGTCACAGGCCTTTGTTTTTGTACTTTTCATACAAAATGTTAAATTCCTTGTAGTTGGATTATGTTAAACCACTGCAAAAGTTCAATTAAAAAAAAAAATTAAGAACAAAGAAACAATAGAGCTCATAGAGTTCTAGCACAATATGATAAGAACATAGGTATAGAGTTCCATTACAGGTTGAACACTTAGATTGAGTAGAAACATCTACAATGTATAGTTCATCATCTTCGCCATATCCTTGATCTTGATGCAATCTTTGGCCTCCACTCCACCATTTGCACCAAACCAAATAGAAACTTAGTGAAGCAACGTAGATTTTATTTTTTTGGGTAAAATTAAGAATCCTGTGATCTTTTGCAATTGGAACTAATGAATCTCCAGCATAAACAAGCACAAATTATAATACGTGAGAATCAGTAACTACCTAATTCAACATCCTGTGCAACTCATCCCTTGCCTCAACAACTTGATCCATGTCATTGCGATCAACCACAAAAATAAGACCTTGAGTGTTCTGGAAGTAGTGCCTCAACAACTTGATCCCTGTCATTGCCCTTATATCTGTGTTCCAAACAAAATGCTAATCTTACAAGAAAATCAATTCGTCAATTCAATTAAGCCAATTGTTCTTGCTTGACAACAATTGTGACCACACCACAGATCATACCCGTTTCTTTTCTATTTAATTATCAAATGCACATACTGTAAAATCAAAATGAAAAATGACTTAAAATGAATCGACCAACCTGATTCTTCAGCCTTTCTTCAGCCTTCCAAACATCACATGAACTCAACAAATCAAAACTGCGGATCCACAAGAACCGAAAACACTCACAATCTCCGTTAACCTGTCAAGCTTTCCAAGGATCTGACTGATCGAAGGCTCCACCTCTCCAGATCCTGCGACGCTCATCTCGAACTCTTCCCTCTGTGCCATCTCCGAGTCTAAGACATCTCAAAATCAAAATCAAAACGCAAACCAATAACAACATCCAACAATTTCTTAATCCATATACCGGCATAATCTTTAGAGGTAGCAGCCCTAATTCAAAATTGGCTGGAATAACAAAAATTTCAAATGCATACCAGAACCACAGAGATAAAGATCTAGCAAAGAGTGGAACAAAATTAAAGAGAAGAAAAACAAGAAAGAAATCGAATGCGATGCGGAGAGATAAGGATAGAGGAGGAGCTGAAGAACACAAACCTTTGGTGGCGGAGAAGATCGGCGAGGGGAGGAGTTCTTGAGCAAGATTGACTTTTCCGTGGGCCATCATCAACGAATCAATTGCAGAAATTTGATTGAATTGAAATCAAAATTAGCTTTCTGCAAGCGAACACTTGCAGATTACGAGAATGGCGAAAGGGAGAGCCAGACAGAGACAGAGAGAGAGAGAGAGAGAGAATTCTAGGGTTTCGGGAAATGCAGGGTTTGCAAAATGAGAGACAAGGAGGGAGAGAGGGGTGAGGGTTTGCGTTGGTGAATCTATGTACATAAGTTTTTAGGCTTCAAGGGCAGAATCGGAATCAAAAAAACTAAAAATTAACCTTTTTTAACATTACCTTATTACTCATAAGGACTAAATTAATATTATTAACAATTCATCATGGATTTTTTTATCAAGTGGGAAACCAGGTGACTTTTTTATCATTTCATTCTCTAAAGTGACCTTTTCCATCATTTCCCTTAAAAGAAAGCATACTTGATTTTGAGTAAATAAAACGATTCTAGCGCACGTGCGTGTTGATGCAGGCGTGCGTAGCGATGTTTTTGGGCTTGGGCCACTTCCTTTTTTTTCAGCAATGGACCACGGGCCTTGTTGTTTGTTTTTCTTTTGCTTGGCCTGCTAAAGTTTTCTTTTTTCTGTGGGCCGTAGGGCCTGTTTCTTGTTTTTTTTTTTTTTTTTTTTCTGGGCCGCAGAGGCCTGCTTTTTTCTTTTGGGCCGGGTCTTTACTTTGGCCCGGGTCACGTTTTTTTTCTCTTGTTTTTTTTTTTGTTTTTTTTTTTGTTTTTTTTTGTTTTTTTTTCTTTTCGCTTTTTTTTTTCGCGTCCTCTTTCCTCTCCTTCTTCTTTCTCCGCCTGTTCTTCTTTTCTGGTTTTCTGGGTTACAGAAATTGCAGATTGGCTAGCTGGCGAAAGATGAGGCCGACTGTGGGATCGAGTGGAAAGGCCGCCGGATCGAGATGGAGGTCGGTCTGGTTGGACTGTGTTGCGCAGCTCGCGGCCTGGTGAGCTGGGATCGGTCGGCGGCTGGGATTGGGCAGCAGCTAGGCGGGATCGGTGTGGGATCTGCGCAGCGCTGGGTTGCTGGGCTCGGTGTGGGATCTGCGCAGGCGGGTTGTGAGGCCGGAGAGGCAGAGGTGAGGGGCTGCGCCGAGCAGGGCTGACCGGTGAGGTAGACGGGGAATTTTTTTTTTTTTGGTTGTTGGTGGCGGCAGAAAAAGAAGAAAATATTTTTTTTCTAGGGTTTTTTCTTCGACAGAAAGAAACTAGAAAATTAGGATTTTTTTCTTGGCTATTGGCTCTGAGCGTGCTGATAACGTGTTAAAGTAAAATGACAATTGAAAATTGGTCTACTCATTTCATTTCATAGTCCCTTTATATAGGGATAGAATTACAACGGAAATATCGATTACATTAATGATACTAAATGCTGATTGATCCGTAATTGTGCTGATTGATGGTAATCACTGATTCCTTGATTCCCTCTCCGTCAGTTGCTTTGATGAAGGCACACAATATGCTTTGACAAACTCTTTCATCAAAATAATGAAATTCTAGGCTAATTATATTTGCTCTCGGAGTCTCTGTAATCAAGTATTATTACAAAATAAGCTTTTGGCTGCAACAACTTTTCTCTATCGTATTTCGTACTACAGCTGCATATTGTTCAAGCACAAAAATGAACAATTTCATAAAAAATTAAAAATTAAAAATTAAAAATTAAAAATTAAAAATTAAAAATTAAAAATTAAAAACACGAAAGAGAACAATAATACTCTGTTTATTTATTTATGTATTTATGATTTATTTATTTATTTTATTAATAGTAGTTATTGTCGGTGGTTGGAATGTCGAACCAAAGATGTTATGGTGAAAACCTTTTTCTTTTAGCAAATATTCATTCAAAATTTCAAAAAAAAAAAAAAAAAAAGATTCAAAACGACTCTATAATCCTATTATAGATTGCAACACTAGTGCTAATACGAGTCAGATGATACTAAAACAGTTAATCCAGCCAAATCCCTATTATAGGACTTGTTTTTTTTTTTTTTTTTGAAAATAGGAGAATTTTATTAACTAAATACGATGGACATCGTACATAAAGGCATCCAGGATAAAGTCTGGAGCAGTATCAAACCAATGACAATGGACATTGGACTCATAACTATAACTAGCTAATCTATGAGCAATAACATTGGCCTGTCGAGGGACAAAACAGATAGTAACCTCCCTATGTTCAGCAAGGAAGTTCTGTAGATCTGTGATCAAAGCACTCAAAGGAGAGAGATCTGCAGCTACTGAGTTTATAGTTTGAACTGCAAGCAAGCAATCACTCTCCACAACTTCCTTTGTGATCTGCATGGTAGATAGCAACTCTAGTCCTTTCCTCAATGCTAGTAACTCGATGTGCAGTGGGGAACCAGAGAAACCAGCAATGAACCAGCAATGATTTGTCTTCTGAATCATTCGGGTAAATGTCACTGTTAATCTTTTCTTAGCTGATGAGGAACATTTTCATGACAAAGTCTTTCATCAAAATGAGTCTCTGTAATCAAGTATTGCTACAAAATAAGCTTTAGGCTGCAACAACTGTTCTCTATAAGTCGAAATTCTACAGCTGCATATTGTTCAAGCACAAAAATGAACAATTTCATAAAAAGAAAAAAAAAACACAAAAGAGAACAGTGATACTCTGTTATTTGTTCTTTTATTTTTTTTTTCCTGTTTTTAATAATAGTTATTGTCGGTGGTTGGAATGTCGAACCAAAAAGCTTGATGATGAAAACCTCTTTCTTTTAGCAAATATTCATTCAAAATTTCCAGAACAAAAAAAGATTCAAGACGACTCTAATATAGGATTATAGATTGCAACAATAATACTAATACGAGTCACATGGCACCATAACAGTTAATCCTATTATAGGACTTGTTACGTCTTCTGTCTTACACCAAAAACAGTTAATCCTATTATAGAACTTGTTATGTTCTATCTTCTAGGAAGAGTCTGCAATGAACCAAAACATTTGTAGACCAACAGATGCCGTCAGTTTAGCCGTGAGATTGACCAAGTCAACGCGCATAGGACAGGGAAGATGAAACTGTTATTCGTGTTGTTACTGGAGGGGCTTTTAAGGAAGAAGGAGAAAGGCATGCGCATCGAGGAGGAGAGCGGGTTTTCATCGAACTTGGCTACCATAGCCGAGCGCTTCGCTTATTAATTCCTCTACTTATCCAACAATAATTCAATTCAAATGGGTTGTTGTTGGGTGCTAATCACTCATCTGCCTCTCTCTCAATCCAAAACCCAGTCAAGTGTGCCTCTCTCTCAAACGACCACCGCGTGCGTCTCCAATACTACTCTCTCTCAATCAAAACTTTATCTTCTCTTTAGTCTGGGTTGTTACAAAATCTGAGAATATTAGAATTACGGATATGTGGTGCCTGAGTTTCTCCGACGACGATAATCAAATAACTTCCTGGTTCTTTTCTCAAACAATCGGAGAAGGAAGAAAGCCCACCCACTTTTTTCATTCTGGAAATTGGAAAGTTTAAGACACTCAAGCATCCTTGTGAAGTTCATATATGCTAAATAAGTAAGAGCAGACAAAGCAGGCAAAAGAAACATTGGCAAAATTCAAAATGTCGACCTCGTCCTCCAAACGTTGGAGATAGGGATCGAGAAGCCTTGAATTAGTTCAGATCTTTAGTGATAGAGAGAGGAATGATGAGAATCGAGGAATCAGTACGTGAGGGGAATGCAAACCGGAGCTTTGATTATCGATGAAGATGGAGGAAGAGAGAGAGAGAGAGAGAGAGAGAGAGAGAGTGTGTGTGTGTGTGTGTGTGTGTGTGTGTCCATGCTTTTCAGTTTTCACAAACCAGCTGATACTCTTCCAACTTTCCAAGCTTGCAAAAGTCGTAATTGCCCGACTCCTTTCACCATGACGGCAATGGAATTACGTTAATGGAGGCAAATTTTTTTTTTTTAGCAATATATGTGGATGAAAACTGGCCACGTCAGTGGGGCCCCTTTGGTCTACAAATGTTTTGGTTCATTCCAGCCTACTCCCCATCGATATAGGAAGTGGTCGGGGCGGCTAAGTAAACTTGCATCATATTGGATGGAATGGCTTTGTCATCCTCGATCATTTTAAAATGGACGTAACTATATTCTCTCGCTGACTCTTAGCAATGACTTTCTTCCCATTATTTCAAGTGATGATTAGGGAATGAGTGAAGTAACCATAGTAGTACTTCTCAGTGGTGTTTACCTGGTCAATTGCTGACCAAAGAATTAATGCTCAATAACCCTTAGAGTTACATCCAAGGGTGGAAAACAAAACACCTCAACTTAATAATAATTCTCTCTGCCATTGGATTTACATCTAAGGGTGGTTTAGCATTATTTTCTTGGTCAATAACTGACTAGGTGAACTTTTTCGTTTCTCTTGTAGTGATTCCTTATGTTGGCTGGGCTAGAGATTGAACCTGGAATGGGCCTATGGACTATCTATTCTTGGCCTGCTTTTACTTTTCATGTTTCTTTTTCTTTTTTTTCTTTTTTAGTAAGTTATGGCTTTATGCTAGAAATAAGTCCCTACTGAGTTGTGGGAGGGCGATATGGGCTTTGTCTCGGTCTACGCACCTTGTGTGCCTTTATCTGCTCTGGTTAGGTGGCGAATTCTTTAGTTCGTCAAATGGTTGCAACCTTCCAGTGACAAGATGAAACTTAGTGTTACCGAATTGTTTTGTCAATGGCAACATGGTAGGAAAGCTGATAGTATAAGTAAATTATGACTCCACGTGAACAATATCTTTCTAGTGTGTTACCACAATAAAGCGAATGACGTAACCATTTGTGCACTTTTCGCTAATTAGTACTTAATTGAGACTCCGGTTATTATTTTGATATGTTCTCTTGATGTTTATTGTGTTTTGGGATTTAGCTAGGCATAATGTCCTCATGTATTCTGCGGTTTCATTGTTGAAGGCAACCGTATTGGTCCTGTTTCAACAAACAAAACAAAAAGCAAAAAACTGAACTTGTTATGTCAAACAGTTGTTTGGACCCAAAATGAGCATTTTGACCTGACAAGGCACGTCTTGGAGAAATTGAGCCAATGTCAGTGGCTCAAGCTATATATTGTCGAGAAGTTCGAAATATATATTTAGAGGCTAAATAAAGCCTACTATGGAAGCATGAAAAGTTAACTTTAGCACATTTTCCTACTTCGGCTAGGAGAAACCGAGCTAAACAAGGAAGGAGGGGCGGCAGACTAACCAAATGAAATCTAAATGAGCTAAAAATTTCCAGATTAATTCTAGAAATCCCAAGGATCATTTCTTATGAAGAGTGCCAGAGCTAGATTTGAGTGGAAGGCCTTCAAACAATCAGTCCAATTTTCTACAGAAGCAAAACTGGAAAACTGGACCTGTAAGAGGTCCAGCAGCATTTCCAGCCCAACCACATGGAATAAAGCTCTGAAAATTTGTCAGGATGATCTACACTCATAGTGGAACATTTTTTATGAAGAAGTCGATGGCTCATTCTGAAGGCTTGTTGGAGAAATAATTGAAGGAATAAAGGGGCAGAAACTGACCTAAAACCAGCTCAATATTCACATGTTCATGTTTCCTACCCACATGAAGAAAGCTAGATGCTTTTCTTTTTTTTCCTTGGATATATTTTCCTACTACAATCTCTTTAATAGATCATCATCACTTCCATGTTTTTGCACCTTTATGCCTTGCTTTCATTTCATCATTTCTCTATCTTTTCCATATTTTACAAATCACTTTCATACTCCACTTTCATTATTTTTCTTCCACTCATCATTTCACTCTTCTTTTTCTTCCCTATATAAACACCTTCTCCTCTCATTCTAAGAGACACATTCACAACACAACATCAAAACATCTCTAAGATGATCTAAGTTCTCTCTAGAGCAACCTCTCTAAGAGCAACTCCTCTCCTTCTCTTTCTCTTACCGGTGATCACACTCCTAGTCCTAGTCTTCTCAGAAGCCGACTTTCAGTGCCACCAAACCCTCTGTCAACGTGCTTCGGTCCTAGTCTCCTCGGGAGCCGACGGTAGTGCCGCGACCACAACGGTTACAGAACCAGCCAAGCAAGGGTAACGCCCTAGCAACCTAGCCAAGCTAAAGTCACGCTTTAGCAAGATCTCAACATTTCCCGGTGATGTTGCTCTGCTCGATCTACAATATTGAGTATCGATTGTGTTAACAAGAAGAAACTTCAGCAAAGTCCTCACCACGAGGCACAAAGAATCCCACGACGAGGTTGGTGCTCTCCTCGTCTACAATCGCTTGATAGAAGTCAGGTCAAGGGACACCCCCTACGACCGCACCCGAACGGTGCTGGCACGTCCGCGCAAGAAAAGAGACTGTTAACCAGCTGCAGCAAAATTGGAGCCAAACATTTTGGCACGCCCAGTGGGACTACATCAGAGTCTTTTTGTGTTCACCATCATTGGGATGCCAGAGGAAAATCTTTACCAAAAGAAATTCCTGAAGTCATGGCGACGATAGAAGGCTATGTTCCCATTCCCATTCCGGAGAATGCGAGCATAGAGGAGCGACTTGCTATCTTTCAACAGAACACTGCTTCGTATTATGCGAATTTGAAAAAGGTCCTGGCGGCGCAGCAGAAGAGGATGGATGAACTTTTCCAATCAGCCCAACAAGATCTGTGGCAGACTTGGGAGCAGCTGGCCGACGTGACCCAACCAGCCGAAGAAAACCACCAGCAGTCGATGAATGTCGTTGCGACCCAGCACAAACAGACCTCATCGGAGTTCGCGACCTTGTGCAAAGAAGGTTCCAGCTTGGCTACTCAAGTCAGTTCGCATCAAGACAAATTGGAACATCAAGAAGCTGCTCGCGAAGAGGTCATTTCTGAGACTAACTTGCCTATAGGTGGCAATCAACCTAAGGGTCTCACTGGTGAGTCACAGCCTTACACAGAGGCTGTGCATGGAGAAGGCCAACTTAATTATCAATTAAGTTGTGGCCTACAGAAGCCAATCTGTGGCTTTATTAATCAATTCAACTTGAAGTTCTTCATATATTCTTCAAGGCCAAGCGGTGGCTTTGATATATGTGGAGGGCACATCTACAACCCACGTTGCATGAATGGCCAGAACAATTATTCTAGTGGCCAAGTTGTCCTTCGCAACTGTAAATTTGAGTATCATCAATACAAGTTAACTCTTGTTTATAATTATCCAACAAGTGAAGCTCTTGATGTGGAGAATTCAGACCAGCAAGTGGTCGTCTATAATGGCCAATCTGTGGCTAATCCTGAAGACACCATGTTCTATGACATGGTAGTTGGCGACAAAGCCGATCTTGAAACATCTTCATCTCCAAAAGTGCAATTGAAGATCATGCTTCGTCAACCAACAAAGATACTTGGGGGGCAAGATTACCCCTCTCACGAGCCAAATTCCTCCAAATTCTTCAACGAGAAGTGTCTTTGTTCTTTTCCTATGAGCTCTCACAGGAGGGATTTTTACCCTACAAATTTTGATACATCGGAGCTTGGAATGAAGCATAGATGGCCTCCCCCGTGGTCTTCTAGAGGTTAGCCAAACATAGTGTTGCTAGCTTCTTTCTTTCTTTGCTTTTAATTTTTTGTTAATTTTTCGTTTCTATTTTTCTTTTCATTAAAAAAAAAAAAAAAAAAAAACAGAAGAAGTTGAATTTGGTAAAGGGGTTGTGAATCATAACGGAATAGGTGAAGTCTCTTTTGTTAATATTGGCCTAAACTCCTTATTGGTGCCTAGTTCAGGTCCCTTAAGGTTAAGGGCGGCTTTTATTAACACTTGTTGAACTGTCTTCACACTTATGACCTTTCTCATCTTAGTAAGTATAGCCTATGTGAAATGGTGTCTAGAAAGAGGACAACGTTCATGACAGGTTCTTGAATCCAGAAGTGCGTGCAAATGGGCCTAAACCACTATGTGGGAGTAGCTCATGCCAAAATGGATTCTGCCTCTCTTGTTCGCCCTCCCCCACCTGGCCATTTCAGTAAAGTTGCCCAAAGGATTTGAAAGAAAATTTGTGTCTAGGCGACTATACTTGGGCCGCATGTCTAAACCTTGATTCACATTGTCTTATTGAATTCAACTACTTATAAAAAAAAAAAAATAATAAATAAATAAATAAATAAATAAAATTAAAAAAAAATTAGTGCAATCCATAATTACTGAGGAGTCAAAACACTGAGGGATTAATTTATTAGCCAGTCTCTTCGCATAAGCCTTCGTGGGAAATTCTAGTGTTCCTACACTCGCGAAGCCCATTCATGAAGGCCTGTTTTTGAGGCCTATAATCATTTCTTCGCTATGCCTAGCAACACTAGGGGGCAACACTATACAATACTAAGCCCATTTAGCCTAACAAAAAAAAAAAAAAAAATCATTAATACAACTCTTAAGGGGCAATTCTAAGTGTTCCTACACTCGCAAAGCTACTAAGCCGAGTCAGCGGCTCCAGAAACTTTTTCCAGCTTTGCCCTCGCAGGAAAGGCTGAGCTCAAGGGAAATTTGAGAGCCACCACCGTGACCGCCACCTCCATCGGAAGTAGTCTTCATGTTACCAAAGATGTCCTCACCATGCATGGGGAACAGAGGAAGGGTTTCAATCTCCATGTTCATAGATCCATAACCACCATAGTTCCCCATCTGCCCGTTAAAAGCAATCACACCAGCTGAAGAAGCAGAAGCAGATGCAGAAGATTCTAAGTTAATATACTGATCCTCAGGTTTCCAATTGGTACCATTGTCATCACCAACAAGCCCTGATCTTTGCATGGGCACATGAACATCCGAAGTGGACCTCTTCTTCCGCTTCTCCCGAGCCCTTTGGTTCACGAACCAAAAATAGACGTTCTTGAACTCGATCTTGCCGTACCATTTTAGCTGGAGACAGATCCTCTGAATCTGCTCTATAGTTGGGGACCTAACTCCCTTATTGTAGAAAAGCTCCTTGAGGATTCTTATCTGATCTGTAGTGGGATTCCACCTGTTCCGCCTACAAAGCATGTTAGCACTACTCCCGGCTGCTTTGTTACTTCCTCCATCCTCGGTTGGTTGCTGGGTTTTTGGTTCCATTGGTGAAGGATTGAGAGAATGCGAGAATTGAAGAATGGTGGTGACAAGTAATTAAGAAAGATTGCTGTTAGAAATATTGGAGTTGATGAAATGGTTTTGGGATTGGAGATTGTGGAGGAAGATATAGGCATGCAAATATCCACCCTTGGATGGACGGTCGAAGAGAAGAGTCAAACTGAGTGTCAGTAAAGCGTGATTAAAGTTGCCCTAAATCTCGGAAAAGAATGGATTATTGGCACGAGGGAACCGAACGGTTTTCGAGGAGGTAACTGTTCTTTTCACGAGATTATTTTTCACGACTGTTGTTTTTCAACGAGTGATTAGTGCCTTAAATCTCGGAAAAGAAGGAATTATTGGCGCTAAGAGTTTTGAGTTGGGAGCCAGCAAGTGGATCCAAAAGATACATATTTTCTCAAAACCCTCGCCGCGAGGCTCTTTTTGATGCGGAGCATATTTTAAAAAGTTCATATTATCTTCAATATACAACTATGGGGGCCTATATTTGGGGCCTTGCGAGACACAATTATTGGCTTCTCACGGATATTTGGATATCAGGATAAGAAAATATTATTATATTCATAAAGTGGCTTTGCGGCCAAAAGCAGTACATTCATTACAAAGCCAAAAGTGGCTAGAATACAAAACATGAATCTTCGGATATCTTCTGAATCTTTTCTCAAGTGGAAACAGCTATGGAATCCAACGTCGGGTTGAGCCGCGCCATTATCTCAAAGAGGGGCAGACTTCAGGGAAGGAAAAAGAGGAGTAACGGAGCCCCCGCGCCCCTTTTACATGGAAGCGGTAGAGGAATACAACATAGGCTTGGCCAACACCATTATTCATGAGAAGGGGAGACTCCAGTGAAAGAAAATGGAGCCTCCAAGCCCCCTCAATTGGAAGCAGCTATGGAATCCAACGCCGGGTTGAGCCGCGCCATTATCTCCTGGAGGGGCAGAGAGTGAAGGAACCGAATATCAGCTTGAGTCTCTGCACCCCCTCTAGCCTTGGTAACCACCATTAGCTGGACGTGAAGTACAGGAACAACCATTCTGTAGCTTGAACCCATTCCTTCAAAGAGTCCATCCCTTCTCATCCCTCCAAGATTCTATCAAGAAGAGAAAGGGGGAGAAGGAGGTGAGAACCAAAGCCCCTTCCATCTGGAGGGCACAACACAGGCCGGGTCCAGAAGGAAGGAAACAGAGGAGGAAAGACGAACCTCAATTTGGCTTCCCTCCCTTCCCCGATTTGCTCCAAGTGGGGGATCCTAACAAAAAATGATCTTACATGACCGGAGATCCCACACTCGGAGCCCCCTCGCGTTTCTAAACCAATCTGAAGCCTGGAATTGTTGTTACAGACTCCCAGAAGGACGAAACAAGGGTTTGCCTAAGATTACGCCATGAGGCCTAACCCAGGCTTAAGATTACGCCATAAAGCCTAAAATTTAGAGGCTAAAGGTCATTTCATGAGGGGAAGATTTGTGAAGAAGGAGAAAAAGAAGCAAGGACTGAAAGGCCATTTCTTGAATATTTCAGAAAAATTGTTGTGAGTATTCCCTTCCCGAAATACAACTATTTATAGGGAATTCAGGCAAATCCCCACCCTTGAATGAAGCTCTATTTCAAAACCGATGTCAACTATTTATAGGGATTATTTTTTCACGACCGTTGTTTTTCAACGAGTGATTAATGCCTTAAATCTCGAAAAAGAAGGGATTAACAGCATGTGAGGAGACCGAACGGTTTTCGAGGAGGCCTACAGAGATTGGCCCGCGAATCTCAATCTCAAGCAAAGTTCCTCTATGCGGAGTTCCGCCACAATGGCACCAGCTTCGGCCTGAGTGGCCCATTCTCTGGCACGGGCCAGGTTGCGACCCATTTCTTCAGAAGCAACCAAAGGTTCATCGAGTTGGGCTTCTTTTGCAGCAGTTGCATTCTCAACAGAGAGCTAGCAAACAAGGCAGATACTTGCTGCTATACACATGGCGAAGCTACCACCAAGGAAGAGAAGGATCCTCATTCGCGATCAAAAGTAGTCTCCTTCGCATGGGGGGCACGCTAAAGTTCTGATCTCCTACAACCTACCCAAGTTTCGCCAGATCCATGGGGGGCAATAAAGTTGGCAAAGGAAGCGTCAGTTCATGACAAAGACAATTCAGTAGTGGCATTCAAGCTTTATGGCCTATTTAGAGGCCTATATGGAAACAGTCAAGCCAATACAAGTGGCTTTGGAACAACGACTTTGAAGCAACAACATTATAAGAGTAGTGTTGATTCAAGACCCCTTCAGTCAAGACGAAGACCTTTGACTTCGAGGTCTGGGGGGCAATGTTTGGACCCAAAATGAGCATTTTGACCTGACAAGGCACGTCTTGGAGAAATTGAGCCAATGTCAGTGGCTCAAGCTATATATTGTCAAGAAGTTTGAAATATATATTTAGAGGCTAAATAAAGCCTACTATGGAAGCATGGAAGCATGGAAACATGAAAAGTCAACTTTAGCACATTTTCCTACTTCGGCTAGGAGAAACCGAGCTAAACAAAGAAGGAGGGGCGGCAGACTGACCAAATGAATTTGAAATGAGCTGAAACTCTGCAGATCCATTCTAGACAGCCCAAGGATCATTTATTATGAAGAGTGCCAGAGCTATTTTTGAGTGGAAGGCCTTCAAACAATCAGTCCAATTTTCTACAGAAGCAAAACTGGAAAACTGGACCTGTAAGAGGTCCAGCAGCATTTCCAGCCCAACCGCATGGAATAAAGCTCTGAAAATTTGTCAGGATGATCTACACTCATAGTGGAACATTTTTTATGAAGAAGTCGAAGGCTCATTCTGAAGTCTTGTTGGAGAAATAATTGAAGGAATAAAGGGGCAGAAACTGACCTAAAACCAGCTCAATATTCACATGTTCATGTTCCCTACCCACATGAAGAATGCTTTTCTTCTTTTCCTTGGATATATTTTTCAAGACAATCTCTTTAATAGATCATCATCACTTCCATGTTTCTACACCTTCATGCTTTGCTTTCATTTCATCATTTCTCTATCTTTTCCATATTTTACAAATCACATTCATACTCCACTTTCATTATTTTTCTTCCACTCATCATTTCACTCTTCTTTTTCTTCCCTATATAAACACCTTCTCCTCTCATTCTAATACACACATTCACAGCACAACATCAAAACATCTCTAAGATGATCTAAGTTCTCTCTAGAGCAACCTCTCTAAGAGCAACTCCTCTCCTTCTCTTTCTCTTACCGGTGATCACACTCCTAGAGCAGTGCTGATTCAAGACGGAGCAACGACATTATAAGAGCAGTGCTGATTCAAGACCTCTTCAGTCAAGACGAGGACCTTTGAGTTCGAGGTCTGGGGGGCAATGTTGGGACCCAAAATGAACATTTTGGCCTGACAAGGCATGTGTTGGAGAAATTGAGCCAATGTCAGTGGCTCAAGCTATATATTGTCGACAAGCTCGAAATATATATTTAGAGGCTAAATAAAGCCTACTATGGAAGCATGGAAGCATGAAAAGTTAACTTTAGCACATTTTCCTACTTCGGCTAGGAGAAACCGAGCTAAACAAGGAAGGAGGGGCGGCAGACTAACCAAATGAAATCTAAATGAGCTAAAAATTTCCAGATTAATTCTAGAAAGCCCAAGGATCATTTCTTATGAAGAGTGCCAGAGCTAGATTTGAGTGGAAGGCCTTCAAACAATCAGTCCAATTTTCTACAGAATCAAAACTGGAAAACTGGACCTGTAATAGGTCCAGCAGCATTTCCAGCCCAACCGCATGGAATAAAGCTCTGAAAATTTGTCAGGATGATCTACACTCATAGTGGAACATTTTTTATGAAGAAGTCGAAGGCTCATTCTGAAGGCTTGTTGGAGAAATAATTGAAGGAATAAAGGGGCAGAAACTGACTTAAAACCAGCTCAATATTCACATGTTCATGTTTCCTACCCACATGAAGGAAGCTAGATGCTTTTCTTTTTTTTCCTTGGATATATTTTCCTACTACAATCTCTTTAATAGATCATCATCACTTCCATGTTTTTGCACCTTCATGCCTTGCTTTCATTTCATCATTTCTCTATCTTTTCCATATTTTACAAATCACTTTCATACTCCACTTTCATTATTTTTCTTCCACTCATCATTTCACTCTTCTTTTTCTTCCCTATATAAACACCTTCTCCTCTCATTCTAAGAGACACATTCACAACACAACATCAAAACATCTCTAAGATGATCTAAGTTCTCTCTAGAGCAACCTCTCTAAGAGCAACTCCTCTCCTTCTCTTTCTCTTACCGGTGATCACACTCCTAGTCCTAGTCTTCTCAGAAGCCGACTTTCAGTGCCACCAAACCCTCTGTCAACGTGCTTCGGTCTTAGTCTCCTCGGGAGCCGACGGTAGTGCCGCGACCACAACGGTTACAGAACCAGCCAAGCAAGGGTAACGCCCTAGCAACCCAGCCAAGCTAAAGTCACGCATTAGCAAGATCTCAATATTTCCCGGTGATTTCGCTCTGCTCGATCTGCAATATTGAGTATCGATTGTGTTAACAAGAAGAAACTTCAGCAAAGTCCTCACCACGAGGCACAAAGAATCCCGCGACGAGGTTGGTGCTCTCCTCGTCTACAATCGCTTGAAAGAAGTCTGGTCAAGGGACACCCCCGACGACCGCACCCGACGGTGCTGGCACGCCCGCGCAAGAAAAGAGACTGTTGACCAGCTGCAGCAAAATTCAAAACAAACATTTTGGCACGCCCAGTGGGACAAGGTTAGAATTTTTTTTCTCTTGAAGACATTCAACCACCGGGCTTCAAAACAAACATTTTGGCACGCCCAGTGGGACTACACCAGAGTCTTTTTGTGTTCACCATCATTGGGATGCCAGAGGAAAATCTTTACCAAAAGAAATTCCTAAAGTGAATAGATGGTCAATGTTGCCACCACTGGCGATACTGCCATTAATGATGAGTTTATGCCTATTCCCATCCCAGAGGGGGCAAGCATTGAGGAACAGCTCGCGATCATCATGGCCAACATCGAGAGGCATAAAGAAAAGCAAGCCAGGGACATGGCCAGTTTGATCGCAAAAACAAAGCAGAGGTTTCGCGATTGGGACCAACAAATTGAGCTGAACGCTCGAGAAGCTAGAGAACAATTCTATAAGCCTTTCTTGAGCAGCAACAAACAGACCACTCAACATGCCGCGAACATCACATCTGAGTTCACAACCTTACGCGAGGAAGGTTCCAGCTTGGCTAATTGGCAGCAAGGCAAATTGGGACGTCAAAAACCTGCTCGAGAAGAGGTCATTTCTGAGACTAACTTGCCTATAGCTGGCAATCAACCTAAGGATCTCACTGGTGAGTCACAGCCTTACACATAGGCTGTGCATGGAAAAGGTCATCAACAAGATTGTTCTTCTGACAAGAAAATTGTCTCTGAACAAATATGTGATTTCTCCACTGATCAAGCCAAATACGTGGCCACTGATCAGATGCATGGGGGGCAAGATATGGCCCATGATCATCCCTTTGATCAAAAGAAGCAAGTTCATGATCATTTTAATTGTGACTTTGCGCGCTACTGGACGTCATGGGGAAGGTGATCAAAATCAGGATCAACTTAATTATCAATTAAGTTGTGGCCTACAGAAGCCAATCTGTGGCTTTATTAATCAATTCAACTTGAAGTTCTTCATATATTCTTCAAGGCCAAGCGGTGGCTTTGATATATGTGGAGGGCACATCTACAACACACGTTGCATGAATGGCTAGAACAATTATTCTAGTGGCCAAGTTGTCCTTCGCAACTGTAAATTTGAGTATCATCAATACAAGTTAACTCTTGTTTATAATTATCCAACAAGTGAAGCTCTTGATGTGGAGAATTCAGACCAGCAAGTGGTCGTCTATAATGGCCAATCTGTGGCTAATCCTGAAGACACCATGTTCTATGACATGGTAGTTGGCGACAAAGCCGATCTTGAAACATCTTCATCTCCAAAAGTGCAATTGAAGATCATGCTTCGTCAACCAACAAAGATACTTGGGGGGCAAGATTACCCCTCTCACGAGCCAAATTCCTCCAAATTCTTCAACGAGAAGTGTCTTTGTTCTTTTCCTATGAGCTCTCACAGGAGGGATTTTTACCCTACAAATTTTGATACATCGGAGCTTGGAATGAAGCATAGATGGCCTCCCCCGTGGTCTTCTAGAGGTTAGCCAAACATAGTGTTGCTAGCTTCTTTCTTTCTTTGCTTTTAATTTTTTGTTAATTTTTCGTTTCTATTTTTCTTTTCATTAAAAAAAAAAGAAAAAAAAAAAGAAGAAGTTGAATTTGGTAAAGGGGTTGTGAATCATAACGGAATAGGTGAAGTCTCTTTTGCTAATATTGGCCTAAACTCCTTATTGGTGCCTAGTTCAGGTCCCTTAAGGTTAAGGGCGGCTTTTATTAACACTTGTTGAACTGTCTTCACACTTATGACCTTTCTCATCTTAGTAAGTATAGCCTATGTGAAATGGTGTCTAGAAAGAGGACAACGTTCATGACAGGTTCTTGAATCCAAAAGTGCATGCAAATGGGCCTAAACCACTATGTGGGAGTAGCTCATGCCAAAATGGATTCTGCCTCCGATCTCTTGTTCGCCCTCCCCCATCTGGCCATTTCAGTAAGGTTGCCCAAAGGATTTGAAAGAAAATTTGTGTCTAGACGACTATACTTGGGCCGCATGTCTAAACCTTGATTCACAATGTCTTATTAAAATAAATAAAAAATAAAAAAATAAAAAAATAAAAAAATACAAAAATACAAAAAGAGTTTCAAATTTGTGCGTCGCGGAGGATGCAAAAAATTGTGTTCTTGCCTAATAGTGGCTGGAACTTGCTAATATACTTAAAAGGTCATTGGTATTGGTCTGGGCACATATACAAGAGGCATTTAATATGCCTAGTATGGTATTAGCAGTGGAGGAGGTCAAATCAATATTTTTGCCAATAATTGTGGCGAAAGCTAGGTTGCGAATTGTTGGCAGCGAAGTGGTTTTAATTACAAGGCCTCGCAAAGGATGGTTCGCGAAGGAAGACTGGCGATTAATATATGTATGCTCACTATGTATAATTAAGAGGGAGAGAGGCTACTGTTCAAGTAATTTTAGTCAAGCCAATACAAGTGGCTTTGGAGCAACGACATTATAAGAGCAGTGCTGATTCAAGACCTCTTCAGTCAAGACGAGGACCTTTGACTTCGAGGTCTGGGGGGCAATGTTTGGACCCAAAATAAGCATTTTGGCCTGACAAGGCGTGTCTTGGAGAAATTGAGCCAATGTCAGTGGCTCAAGCTATATATTGTCGACAAGCTCGAAATATATATTTAGAGGCTAAATAAAGCCTACTATGGAAGCATGGAAGCATGAAAAGTTAACTTTAGCACATTTTCCTACTTCGGCTAGGAGAAACCGAGCTAAACAAGGAAGGAGGGGCGGCAGACTAACCAAATGAAATCTAAATGAGCTAAAAATTTCCAGATTAATTCTAGAAAGCCCAAGGATCATTTCTTATGAAGAGTGCCAGAGCTAGATTTGAGTGGAAGGCCTTCAAACAATCAGTCAAATTTTCTACAGAAGCAAAACTGGAAAACTGGACCTGTAAGAGGTCCAGCAGCATTTCCAGCCCAACCGCATGGAATAAAGCTCTGAAAATTTGTCAGGATGATCTACACTCATAGTGGAACATTTTTTATGAAGAAGTCGAAGGCTCATTCTGAAGGCTTGTTGGAGAAATAATTGAAGGAATAAAGGGGCAGAAACTGACCTAAAACCAGCTCAATATTCACATGTTCATGTTTCCTACCCACATGAAGGAAGCTAGATGCTTTTCTTTTTTTTCCTTGGATATATTTTCCTACTACAATCTCTTTAATAGATCATCATCACTTCCATGTTTTTGCACCTTCATGCCTTGCTTTCATTTCATCATTTCTCTATCTTTTCCATATTTTACAAATCACTTTCATATTCCACTTTCATTATTTTTCTTCCACTCATCATTTCACTCTTCTTTTTCTTCCCTATATAAACACCTTCTCCTCTCATTCTAAGAGACACATTCAAAACACAACATCAAAACATCTCTAAGATGATCTAAGTTCTCTCTAGAGCAACCTCTCTAAGAGCAACTCCTCTCCTTCTCTTTCTCTTACCGGTGATCACACTCCTAGTCCTAGTCTTCTCAGAAGCCGACTTTCAGTGCCACCAAACCCTCTGTCAACGTGCTTCGGTCTTAGTCTCCTCGGGAGCTGACGGTAGTGCCGCGACCACAACGGTTACAGAACCAGCCAAGCAAGGGTAACGCCCTAGCAACCCAGCCAAGCTAAAGTCACGCTTTAGCAAGATCTCAACATTTCCCGGTGATGTCGCTCTGCTCGATCTACAATATTGAGTATCGATTGTGTTAACAAGAAGAAACTTCAGCAAAGTCCTCACCACGAGGCACAAAGAATCCCGCGACGAGGTTGGTGCTCTCCTCGTCTACAATCGCTCAACAGAAGTCAGGTCAATGGACACCCTCGACGACCGCACCCGACGGTGCTGGCACGCCCGCGCAAGAAAAGAGACTGTTGACCAGCTGCAGCAAAATTGGAGCCAAACATTTTTTTTTTTTTTTTGTTAGGCTAAATGGGCTTAGTATTGTATAGTGTTGCCCCCCTAGTGTTGATAGGCAAAGCGAAGAAACGATTATGGACCTCAAAAACAGGCCTTCATGAATGGGCTTCGGGAGTGTAGGAACACTAGAATTTCCCACGAAGGCTTATGCGAAGAGACTGGGTAATAAATTAATCCCTCAGTGTTTTGACTCCTCAGTAATTATGGATTGCACTAATTTTTTTTTTAATTTTTATTTATTTATTTATTTATTTATTATTATTTTTTTTTATAAGTAGTTGAATTCAATAAGACAATGTGAATCAAGGTTTAGACATGCGGCCC